>NC_092291.1:18345326-18385326 GCF_036320965.1 Panulirus ornatus
GTTGACGACTGCCACAGAGGCATCGAAGATAATGCTCTGTCTTTCAAAATCACAAGGACACCAGCACACTCAAATCATAATAACGAACTTGGCTCCATCTCCACAATAACTGCAGAAAATCTGTAAAAAAAAAAAAAAGAAATCTGATATTACATCGTACCCACACCAGCATCCTATTCCCCCCATTCTCTACTTCATCGTTCTGACAGCGCCAAACCATTCCCACCTGCTGACATACCCTACAAGGAGAGAGAGAGAGAGAGAGAGAGAGAGAGAGAGAGAGAGAGAGAGAGAGAGAGAGAGAGAGAGAGAGAGAACCTACCCCACTTTCGCTTCACCAGAACCCAACCTCAAATCTTGAGCTAATTGATGAAACTAAAAGGCATTTTCCTGCAGACCCGCCGGAGGAGAGCCATTATAAAAATCACTCCTCCTTAATTTCTTTTTCCATACGCCACCATACAGCGATCTCCCCTATTCTTCTCAAGAGAATAGGCGACCTTTTGCCTAGCGACAAATGAACCCTTCTAGCCCGGAGTCTCACAAAAGCGCGGCTGCCTGCGGGTGTTTACGTAGGATCCGCCGCCATTGTCTGTAGGCCTCGCCCGGCTAAATGTCCCGGCCTCACTCAGCGACATACTTCGAAAGGGATAAATATACTGAAAAGTCAATAGGCCTAAACTCCTTGAGAATCTGTATTCGCTCCAACGTTCTTTTTCAGGGCGGACACTAACCACAGTGAGTCGTGTCCCTCATTAACTCCTCAAAATTATCTTAGTCGCTATTCCCACGTTGAGCGTATACGAGCAACGAACAGATGACCGAGTCTAATTAGAGGCAAAAAAAAAAAAAAAGAGCTCACTTGGTTCCTTCCTGTGTTCCATCTTTTCGAAAGTAATACAGGATGGGAGGATGTCCAGCCCCCACCTCAAACACCCTCACCCGGCTCATATTAGAAGTCTTTTACGACATGCGGGAGATAAAGTGGGCAGTATTCTTTCTTCCCCGTCCCTTGGGATATATATATATATATATATATATATATATATATATATATATATATATATATATATGGAGACCGAAAGTCTGTCCCTCCTGTACTATCACTTTTTCAAAAGAGCAAAAAGTCAAGGGGGGATATTTTTCCCCCCCTTCGAAGGTTCTATTGTTTATTCTTAACACTATCTCGCTATAAAACGGAAGGCCACTACAGAATATATATATATATATATATATATATATATATATATATATATATATATATATATATATATATATATATGTATATATATCTCCAAGCAACTGCACGATATCAACACAAATCTTCAAATGGCTGAAGAAGTTGTCTCGATGATTTGATTTGTGCCGGCACCCTCGGCAAATAGATATACCGCTCAACCTATCCCCATCCTCCGATCAGAAGAGTTCAAGAAGTGTACGAATATCACTGCCATTTTCCAATCCCTCTCTCTGGGCCCCTCCAGCAGTTCCTGTCCCTCCCCTTCGTGCTGCCGTCTGCTGCAGCTGTTGCTATTCCGAGTGGCGTGCTGCCGCTGATGGTGTCCGGAGGCGGCGGGCAGAGGGCAGGTGTAGGGCACGGCGCACACCATTCCCTCCCCGCTCCACCCATCTCCCTCGCCCGCTGCTGCCATATGCTAGGCGCCGAGTTTATTACTCCTGCTCCTGCTGCTGCTTAATTGATGCCGTAACATGCAGGTCTTTGTTTACCTGCTACCGCCGCCTGTCTTTTGATTGTGATGCAGTTCTTCTTAACTTTGGCTACAGTCACTGCTTACTAAACCTGCATCACGTAGGTTTTGCTCCTCCCGCTGCCTTCTCGAACTCTTCCTGCTTGATACATCCGTCGTTATCTCTGCCGCAATTGCCGCCTGCGGCTCTCTCTCTCTCTCTCTCTCTCTCTCTCTCTCTTGCTGGTTTTGCTTCTTCCGCTACCTTCCCTTCCCGCTGTCCGCTGCTTCTCGTTGTTTTTGCTCTTGGGGGGTGGGGCATGTGATGGAGTCTGCGCCGTTTGTGCGATGCTGTTTCCGAGTGTACTTTCATTTTAGGGAATTTATCTGGTGTCGTAGGCAGACGCATTCTCGAGACGATACGACCTTGAGGACAAAAGGCATGACCCTTGGGTATAATAACTACTAACTACGTGTCCCTTAAGGGTCAGGTCAAATGCCAGGTCATCATACCCAAGGGCCAGAAAGTCGTACCATCGTGTTCAGCGATGGTAACACGGTGCTCGAGGGTCGTACCGTTGTCTGGAAGGGGTATAATAAGTACGGTACAATCTCTTCAACCCGGGTCACACGGCTTACTCAGACTCGTATACTAGCAAGAAGTTACGACGGATTCTAGTCCGGATAATCCCCGTTCCTTACGACGGATTCTAGTCCGGATAATCCCCGTTCATCGGATTCACATCCAGATAAATGATTCTCTTTTGAAAAACACCTAAAAGAGAGCAGTTACTCGTAACGAGTTACGATTACTTCCTTCAAAAAAAAAAAAGGTCTTTCAAATCTGTATACCTTTTGCCTGCCAATCGTATGAAATGACGTTTGTTTACGGTAGCAACAGGCCAATTACCTCGTTTGTTTACCACCATAGGACTCACCCACTGAGCAAAAATTGATTACGGGTTGAGCTTCATTAGTTGCTGCACTGAATACGCGCGGAACCTGCTCCTACAAACACACAAGCTCCTTTTGTCTCTACAGTTTGCGTACGTCCTGATATTTCTGCCTGTAAATACATACAATAATGCGTTTTTCAACGGTGCTCAGTACGCATGACCTATATTTCATCCTGTGGCGCAATACGCAGTGCATTTTCAATATCAAGAAAGGATGTCCTGTAATTTGTTTCTGCAGGGAAGTACGAATTTGTTTCTATGGTATAGATACCCACCGCATTTGATCCTACACGTATGAGGTCAGCCCTGAATTCCTAAATTTGGAATACGAAATGCTTTAGTCTACATACCATGTTTCACATTACTCTCTCTAATATATATATATATATATATATATATATATATATATATATATATATATATATATATATATACATATATATATATATATATATATATATATATATATATATATATATATATATATATATATTGGAAAGGATCACAATTTTGCGCGTGATCAAGTATATTCCTAAGAGTCCACGGGGAAAAGAAACACGATAAGTTCCCAAGTGCACCTTCGTGTACTGATATTTCTCTCTTGTGTCTCCCCTGATGATGTGATTATCACACGAAAGTGCACTTGGGAACTTACCGTGTTTCTTTTCCCCGAGGACTCTTCGAAATGTATGTATACTTCTTAAAGACCGGCACGGGCTGAAAATCTTCCCCTTCTGCGGTATTACTTAAAAGCAGTCAAGCGAGGATTTTTCTTTGTCTATTCCTATGCAGATAGAAACAAAACACACACAAACATAAACCTATAAGGGCTCTGTAAAGGGAACACCACACTCGTATAAAGTCTTCTACGAAGAACACCGTGGATATCGAACGGCCTGGGGGGGGGGATACTATTGTTCTCGAGGGACGACGGGTGCACGGGGCCGAGGGCCGGGGCGTCTCACTCGGGGAAGAAAGACACTGAGAAAACAAATGAATATCAAAAGCAAAACCTGTAGGAAATGAAACACTCCAAGTCCTAAATAGGGAGAGAGAGAGAGAGAGAGAGAGAGAGAGAGAGAGAGAGAGAGAGAGAGAGAGAGAGAGAGAGAGAGAGAGAGAGAGAGAGAGAGAGACCTCACAAGACTGAAAATAGGAACAATGGAAATTTATGATAAATGAAAAAAAAATTATATGACCTATGTGGACCATTAAACAGGCTGTAAAAAGAAAAAAAAAACGTACCGCAGAGCAGAATTTTATCATCTTATGATGGGTGACGCGACTCAGAACAGAAAATATAGAAATAAACTTAAATCATCCAACCTCGAGCATAACAACCCACACATGTTATAATAATATTCAGTGGTGGACTGGTAAGTCACGAACTAGCAATACTTAGCTGCTCCACTTAAGTTCTTTCTGGATATACTTTTACTCCAATACTTCGAATTTTAGATACTTATACTTTCCACAAGTACATTTTCGGAGAAAATACATTTACTTGGACACTAATTTTCCGGGAGTCTGGTAACTTGTTTGCTAATTGCTTATGACACATCTAAGTTCCGTGACGGAACTTGTCATACATTCAACACAAAACTCTTTCCAAGCAACACTTTAACGAGACAATCCCGAAGAAAACAGTAACGAACTCAATGTATAATTTCACCGAAAAATTAACGTTGGTGAGAACAGTAAATTTGGCAAAAAAATTTACGTAACGCCTTAAAAAAGAAATAGTAGTTTTATTGTAGATCCGAAATTTTGGGATAGCATCGTGGGACTCCAGCGATTTCCTCTTTTTTCTTTTTAAGTTTCCATTTCTGGAGTAATTAGAGCCTAAAACCGCTAGGCTCTCTAGAGCTATGAATAATCAGACAGGCGGCTAAAGAAAATTAACGATAGATAAGGGGTGACTTCATGTTATAAATTCTCATCAAGCAACTCGAATCCTAGTTGAAAAAGCAACGCAAGAAATGACTACTACGATGCAGATCGAAAGAAAAAAAAGAAACAATAAACGAGGGAAAAAAAAAAGAAATACTGGACCCTACCATAATTAATTAATCTAGAAAGTGAGGCCAGTCAGTAGTTATATATAGAATCCTATTACGGGGTTGAAGTAGTTATGGTAATGTCGAATATGGAATAGGCCGTAATTAGGGCACCCCGAGCTTTACGCAAAAAAACGTCCAGGAAAATGCATTTTCTGGGCTTCCTGAGGGAGGACACAGCCAAATGCAATTTCAACGGAATACAGGAAATTCTGTGCACACTGAAAAACTGTATAAGAGTACTTTATTAACAAGTCAGTTACTAAAGAGTGAAGAACTAGGCAAGTTAGGAAGGTAACAGAATTCTGAGAGCACAAAATGAGGAAGGAAGCGAGAAGTAATAGGAGGCTAAATGTAGAACACATGAAGTGGTTCAAAGAAACAGGAGACATAACAAAATAGCGGAGAAAAAAAATCCATAGAAAGCAAAAGGGGGAGTTTAGAAGAGGTGCGGAAGAGGTGGACATACCAGCCAAATGAGAAGCTTACGTATGAACAAAAAAAGGATCACAGACGGGAGGGGAAGCGTGACCTAGAGACGTGAGGGTTGGTGTGGCCAGAGCCTAGTGGGTGACTGTGATATGAGCCATTGTGGGAGACTTCGATCGGGGATCTGCGGGAGAGTAAGGCCAGGGGGCTTGTGAGCGGGTGCAGCCAACAACCTCGAATGGGATGTTCACCCCTTCACCATATAGATTGCACGATATGGTTGATGATATAGCGAACAAGGTCGAGTTAGTTATCAAGGGAAAGGGTATGAAACGAGAGCATGATAAACACAGACGTGGCGGTCTGATCAAGAAAAAAAAAAAAATTTGAAACATGGTGGAGGTCGGCTGGGGGATGGTTAGGGGAAAAACTCCAGGGTTTTCAGCATTTTCGCGATATAAAATGACATTCTCATTGCACGAAAATGGCTGAATAAATTATTCCAAAAAGAATTACAGGAATTAACATATTATTTACGCAGCTTTTAATCCATACGAATCTGTAATGGTCACTTAACATTGTGAATGAATGAAATAACTATATAACGAATCCCAGGAATGAAATCTGTCACACATACCTAAATTCCTGAAAACCCTGATAGCCTAATACACCAGGCGGAGATATGTAGTGATGCACGTTAGGGGGTGAAAAGGTGTTACTGAACAGCTGCAGGTTGAAAACAGATGGAAAGATAGACATATAGACGGATGCATAAAGACAGGACAGACATATACATACATACATACATACATACATACTTTCAAAGCCTTACAGAATTCGATTTTCAACTGACAGCTCCGAAAACCTGTAATCCTTTCAACTTTTTACTACAGCCTCTTCATGTATCATTTCTACAACTTACTAAAACCAGACCAGAAAGAAAGAATATCTTTTTTTTTCTTTTTAATCACTGTTGTCCAAAAATGGGTCTTTGGGTGTGACATGCGACGCCTGTATCTGTGGGGAGACTACCTTATTCCATTTATTTTCAACCATATGCGTAGACCACGTTACGGCAGAGTTGTACGAGAGGTAAACTCCTTCATATTGTTCAACTTCAAAACTGTCTCCAAGAACATTAGTGAAATGCTTCAAAAAATGATGAACGCAACTATTAGGCCCAAATCAGAGTACATATCAACCTGTCTGGTTACTACAATTAGGGGAAAAAAGATTTGCGATAGAAGTTGCACCGGGTAAAGCGTCCACGATATTGCCAAGATCGAAGATGTGAGAAAGCCAAGCTACATCGAGAGGATAGCAACTCCAGACTTACTACCTTCCCAAGCCAGAGGACAGAAGGAATAGGCAGTGTGACTGCTTATCTGGTAATGCCGATAATATACTTTGAAACTGCAGGACACGAGAACCTAACCCAGTGTAGAGATAGAAAAGATGTGATATACCTGTACAGCAAAAGAGGTGAATGAATGGAGTTTGATGAGACTGAATATGTTAGAGGCAATAAATAGTATAAGATACTAATTAAGAAAAAAAATATATATATCTTTTTTTTCTTTCTTTTAAACTATTCGCCATTTCCCGCGTTAGCGAGGTAGCGTTAAGAACAGAGGACTGGGCCTTTTTTGGAATATATATATATATATATATATATATATATATATATATATATATATATATATATATGGGGGCCTTAAGAACACAATACTTCCAGTGCAGACAAATAAGTAATTACAACAGAGACACTACGGCTAAAACATCAGGACACAACACTGCCAGGAATATTGGAACCCACGGTGCGGTGCGACGCGGCCACCGTAATCCCGTTCGCCCCACTCCTGTAAAAATTATGTTCTGAAATATAAACCAGAATTCTATTCGGCCGCTAGCGCATGCCAGCCTATATTATTTTTTTTTATCCTGCTACTGAATAAAAGTTATATACCATTACATATATGAAATTCAATTCCAAATCTCTACGACTCTGTGTATATATATTTTTTTTATACAAGTGAATCTACCCGTCAGAATCACCGCGTGATGCCAGTTAGTAAATAAAAACGGGGAACATAATGGCCTATGTAACATAAACGGTGAAAAGTTGGCTGAAAGATAACTGTTTCAAGCTAAAACTAATACTTCTTTTTTTGTTTTCCAACATTATCAAATCACCAATACCGAGTAGTAACATATTATAAAGGAATAATGGAGCCACAGTCCACTTCCTACACATTGTTCAACGCCACCTTCCTCTACGAATGCCTTAAACATATTTGGATTCGTATAAATCCATTAAATAAGAATCATTGTTTGTATAATCAAAACCAAAGAAACCCTTTAACCTTCGAGTAAATTGATCAGGTGGTACAACCCTTAACCATGATACCCTTAGCCTTGTTATAAAAATGACCCTCCTTAATCATATCAAAGACCCCACCATACTGAAGGGTCCTGTGTTCAAGATAAAGCTGTTCTACATTACCTCGGAAATCATCCAATATTCCACAGGCCGTTCTTTTTCGAGCAATATTTGGGATCTAAAACAAAAAAAAAAAATGTTAGTTTTACTATAGTATTTCATTACAGGTTCATTAATCCAACAGGCTATTCGGGTCATTAATTTTGAAGCCTTTGACCCCTATATTTTTATCAGCTGGATTACTCGGTGCTGATGGCCGTCCCATTCCTATGCAGATTTATGATTTTAAATAATCGTATTCGCTATCAAATATTAACTCGGACCGAAATACTAACCAACAAACTTTTAAGCACAGCAGTATATATATATATATATATATATATATATATATATATATATATATATATACCACGTATTCCCTGCGTGTCATAGAAGGCGACTAAAAGTGGAGGGAGCGGGTGGCTGGAAATCCTCCTCTCGTTTTTTTTTTTTTTTTTTCCCAAAGGGAGGAACAGAGAAGGGGGCCTGGTGAGGATATTCCCTCAAAGGCCCAGTCCTTTGTTCTTAACGCTACTTCGCTAAGTGAGGGACATGGCGAATAGTATGAAAGAATATATATATATATATATATATATATATATATATATATATATATATATATATATATATATATATATATATATATATATATATATATGGATTTTATTCGTCCTGGTACTGAGTACTGCTTACATATCTAGTGTGGGTTCTTCCTCCACTTCATGAGCGAGAGTGGAATCAAAACCTTTCTATCCTGGCATCAGCTCTCTTCAAACCACCATTTTCTATACTCCACGATGTCCTTGCACTCTCTCTCTCTCTCTCTCTCTCTCTCTCTCTCTCTCTCTCTCTCTCTCTCTCTCTCTGTTCTAAAGGCATTATTTTCGCCGCAGTTCTTGTGAGCCATCTGTACGTGTACCAGTCACTAAGTAACCGGAGGCATTAGGTTGCTACTTCCCACAGTTTCCGAGAGGTGACCGAGCACTGGAAGAATGAAACGTTATGATGCTTCTTTACCACAGCAGCTTAACTTTCGGAACTTTCCTCATCCTTTCGTTTTTTCCCCACTGACGATGATACAGCCTCGCCAATGGCGACTCCACTCGCGGTATAACCTCAAACAAGAATATGAGTATAATTATCGCCCACCATTTTTAAATCATATTTGTTATATTAAGTCATTTCCTAGATTCCGGTTGATCTTAGTGTGTGTGTGTGTGTGTGTGTGTGTGTGTGTGTGTGTGTGTGTGCTTATCTTACAATACAGAAAAAAACAATATCCGTGACTGGGATAGAATCAATTCGATTAATGTGCTCGATCGTGTATTATACGAAGCGGGAGGTGGAAACGTGTGGTTAGGAAGCGAAATACGGGTTTAAGGAGCGGACAGGGTAAACCTCGAGCATTGCTGTGGATAACATTGGATGCAAGCAAGTGTCGCCGTTGCTCATTTGTTCCCGACGCTATCTCGCAAAGGTGGGAAAAGACCTCATAATAATAATAATAATAACAATAATAATAATAATAATAATAATAATAAGAAGAAGAAGAAGAAGAAGAAGAAGAAGAAAGAAGAGGAGGAGGAGGAGGAATTATAATAATAATAATAGCAGAGGAAGAAGAAGAAGAAGAAGGAAGAATAGCAGCCAATACATTATATCATCAGGTTCCCAGTAATGAGAAACCAGTAGTTTGCAACTAACCCTCCAGTACCTACACGAGCCAAACACCAACCCTGCAAGAATACTCCGGGAAAGAAAAATATCTGGAACACTGAAAGCTGCTTAATGCACCAAAGTCGAAAGAAGGAGGGAAACACCGCAGAACAAAAAGGGCTACTTTCACGAACATCTGCAGCAAGAGTTTCAACCTCATAATAAAAGAGCTTTTACGACCATCCTCCCTGGATGGCGAGTAGGGAGGGTTGATGGGCAGTTCGGGGAAGTGCTCCGCAGAGTCCCTGGGGGGGAACGAGGGCCATGTTCCCTGGGGAGGAGAGTAATCCCACCCCTCCCTCCCTCATGGGTCTAGACAACATACCAGTTCCTGGGAGAGGCAACGCAGGGATTCCGAGAGCGAGGCACATGGTTAGGAGCATTATGGTCCGACCAATGAACGCCGCCCCTTGGGCGTTCTGCGTCCTACCATTTCTTAAATATTATTCATTAGATGGCGAGAAAAATCCCTGATGATGGAAGGGTCTAAGATGTTGGCCAAGAGAAGCAAGATCTGCTGGTGGTGGTGGTGTTGGAGCAGCCTAGTCTGGTGATGCTGGTGGTGGTGGTGTTGGAGCAGCCTAGTGTGGTGATGATGGTGGTGGTGGTGGTGTTGGAACACCCTAGTCTGGTGATGCTGGTGGTGGTGGTGTTGGAGCAGCCTAGTCTGGTGATGATGGTGGTGGTGGTGGTGCTGTAGCAGCCTAATGTGGTGATGCTGGTGGTGGTGGCGTTGGAGCAGCCTAGTATGGTGATGCTGGTGGTGGTGGTGTTGGAGCAGCCTAGTCTGGTGATGCTGGTGATGGTGGTGTTGGAGCAGCCTAGTCTGGTGATGCTGGTGGTGGTGGTGGTGGTGTTGGAGCAGCCTAGTCTGGTGATGCTGGTGGTGGTGGTGTTGGAGCAGCCTAGTCTGGTGATGCTGGTGATGGTGGTGTTGGAGCAGCCTAGTATGGTGATGCTAGGTGAGCCCTTGTCTGGTGAGCGTGTTGGAGCAGCCTAGTATGGTGATGATGCTAGTGGTGGTGGTGGTGTTGGAGCAGCCTAGTCTGGTGATGCTGGTGGTGGTGGTGTTGGAGCAGCCTAGTCTGGTGATGCTGGTGATGGTGGTGTTGGAGCAGCCTAGTATGGTGATGCTAGTGGTGGTGGTGGTGTTGGAGCAGCCTAGTCTGGTGATGCTGGTGGTGGTGGTGTTGGAGCAGCCTAGTCTGGTGATGCTGGTGATGGTGGTGTTGGAGCAGCCTAGTCTGGTGATGCTAGTGGTGGTGGTGGTGTTGGAGCAGCCTAGTCTGGTGATGCTGGTGGTGGTGGTGTTGGAGCAGCCTAGTCTGGTGATGCTGGTGATGGTGGTGTTGGAGCAGCCTAGTCTGGTGATGCTAGTGGTGGTGGTGGTGTTGGAGCAGCCTAGTATGGTGATGATGCTAGTGGTGGTGGTGCTGTAGCAGCCTAGTGTGGTGATGTTGGTGTGGTTAATGGGATAAGGATTTCATGTCTTTCGTCGATAGGTTGCGTTTGGTACTGGTGATGTGGTGGCGGTAACACCGACATGGTACTGATGTTGATCATGGTAATAATTATTCTCTGTGCTCCTTTAAATTAACTTAGATGCTACGGTTCACAGAACATGGCTATGAAAAAAGTGAATATGTCTCAATCTTATAGCATTTTACTAACCTTTATGCCCTTCAGCCTATACAGTATACCTGTCACAAGCCTCGATGAACACTCAAAGCAACTTTACATAATGTAGTAAGGACTTACGACAGCCTCTATACCTGCTCCAATTCCCCTTGACCTTTAATCCTAATCTACTCACCTCACGTATACCATTACCCCCATTAGCGTTTTACGGTACCTCCATTTCTTGCGAACTTCGCCCTAACCCACAAACAATATGCCTAGGTCAGCTAGTAAATTATGGTAATCATATATTTCGTGTCATTTCCTTTTACAAAGATGGAACTGCAGTCATAAAACTTTCACCCATAAGTGTACTCAGTATGCTCAAGAGCCGCCAAATTCTTAAAATGAATAGTGTAGCTGCCAAATACTATACTGATAAAAAAAACTATTTATGTTATGGAAACAGATGGGTGAAAAATATTCTTAAACTACGGACTCTGAGAAAGAAACAGTAAAAAAAATTAAAACAAGCTGACAGTATGTATGTTAGCAGGAAAAATTCTGCACGATGACATTAACGTGGAGAACGTACCTCGAGTAGAGAAACTGAGGAAACAGACAATAATGCGTCAACACAGAAGCAAGTCACGCGTGGCATATCACTCTGAAGCGCTGGTTACGTCAGGTGCTCCAGTACCGACGGCCGATGAAGTTCAGGATGGGAGTCTGGTCCAACCTGCAAGGCTGTACTGAAAGTTAGGACCATGAGAAAGGTTAGTACTATAAAGATGGAGACGAACTGAACTACTACTGAAAAACTAGTAATATCCACTGACAATGATGCTTTTCAGTGTACATAAAAATCATGGATACTATGTATATCCTTCTTATGAGTTTTATAACAGTATCAAAACTGTGACAACATAATACACAATGCATTAAACGCATACACACATATTTTGACATGAGTTGTCTAAGCCTTCCTAGCCGTTGAATAATAATACAACTCTCGCCGATCTGTCGCATAATGGTTATATTATGCATCAAATACATGCACACACAGTTAACATGTACATATATGTAACTGTTTACGAAAGCTTAGATAACCCAGCCATGACGCTTGCCAAGTCCTTGTTCGTAGCTTGGGACTTGACCAGGCAAATATAAAGTCATATTTGCTTTAGCACTTGACCCTTGTATTGCTGCCAAGTGCATACGTTCCCGTGACCAACTGCGGTAGTGACTGCACCAGACTACCGCAGAGTAGTGTCTCAAGACACAGCAGCTGTGTCGACGACAACATCCAGACCGACTTGGGAGGGGAAAAACGTTCGACGAGGTTGTACTCCGATGTTACAACCTGGCTGAAAGTGACTTCTCACAAGCAAGGCAACCACCACAAGCAGGCGGAGTCCCGTCCCGTACCGCCTACATGATGGTATTAACAAATACATATACGAAGAAACGTTATGTATGATATATATATATATATATATATATATATATATATATATATATATATATATATATATACGTGTATGTGAGTGGTTTGGGCCATTCTTTCGTCTGCTTCCTTGCGCTACCTCGCTAACGCGGGAGACAGCGACAAAGTAAAATAAATAAATGAAAAAAAAAAAAAAAAAAAAAAAATATATATATATATATATATATATATATATATATATATATATATATATATATATATATATATATATCAAACCGTTTCTGGTAGCCTGTCAGATACTGTTTCACAGAAAGCTGCTGTAGACAACGAAAATGAAATGGCAATGCCTGTAGCATGCATATCTCGATACCCCGTCTGATGGTTTCCGCTGGGAGACGTCAAAGCGGATGTTCAGGTTCACATGTATATATCATTGTTTCATTTACCAAAAAACCATTTTAGAAGGACAGCGAACACAAATTGCATAGGACTATCTTACAAAACTTCCTCATATATAACTTTTTTAATCTGCGTCAAGGACGCAGAAATCAAAACCTAACAAAAAAAAGATAGAAATATTGTAGTGGCTACATGAAAGTCAAATGCACAAACTCCATGCGTCTTCATGTGTGATATAAACAATATATATGCTAAGGAAGCATGGAAAAAAATATTCAATTATAAAAGCAAGTCTCTATAAACTTAAGCATATAAACTTACTAAAAAATACTACGTTATTCAATAACTGACGTCATCTACAACGTTACAACCTAATTCAACTCACTAGTTTACGTGTCGACTATATTGCCGACTAGTCGGCAATATATACGATACATCGAACAATATTTTGGCCACATTATTTTTGAGCCTATTTTCCCCTTGCACTATCTGTGGGTTACTCTGTGGGTAACCTATGGTTGTAAAAAGGTAGGATTAGGTCATGGGAGTTGTTATCAGTTCTCCAGCAATCCCAGTGAGCTTAGTTCAATTGATCTCTTCGTTCATTTGAACTGATGAATACCGATCGCAATATCCACAGAAACGTTTCTCCAGCGGAAAATTCGAAAAAATCCAGTGATAGTGAAAAACTAGTCGGCAACACACCTTTACGTCCTACCGGCTCCGATCCGGCAAAATAACACCATTATTCCTGGATATGGGGTCCACTTTAACAAAATGACCAGGGAAATACGTTAGTCAGTAAGTTACTGCAGGCGAATTTGACATCCTCCTTTGTGTATTGTTTACGTTTCCCTCCGTAAACATTTCCATATACTACACCCATCTCAGAACCGGCTATTGTACAATAAGCCAACTTCAAACAGTGGACGGGCTTTTGGAAAAGGGAATTTTCTTTAAAGTCAACTTTTCTTGCCTAACTAACCTCACGCCACCCATACCCAAACCAAACACTACTTAACAATTAGCAACATTCTACTCACCTCGAACAGTTCTTGATAAAGTTTCTGCAACAGAGCAACTATGGTTCTTGTCAAGATTCCCTATAACCAACGATTCTTAAAGATGTTTAGGTTGCAACCAACAAACACATCCATGTTTGGTTGGGATATCGACGAATTGGATTACCGCACGAGCAGCCAACCAACCCTGGCGTGACGTTACGTTCCAATGTTCACAACACTGCTTTATGGATATTGACCATTTACAAACTAACGTCCATGACTAGAAACTTAATTTTCATACATTAGCTAATGGATGATGCACATACAAAGACGCTATAGACTAGTCCAAAGTGAAAATAAGTGGACAGATTTCCAGTAATACTAAAACGTCTGTACATACGGAAAAGTCATAATAAGGGTCGAAGAAAAGAAAAAAAAGATATTTCAGTTTCGACTCTGGCTATGCACGGCCGTACAAATATACTTGCAAAAGAAAAATTCAAGGAAACGTTCAAGGTCTTATTTCTACGTATTGGTACGTTAGGATTTCTGCACAAAATAAAAAGAAAATTGCGCAATTCGTGGTATATTCTTCAATACACAGGGTTGCCAATCATTCAGAGACTTAAGACAGAAAATACAGGAAACCCTTTTTTCTTTTCTCCACAGATCAATGCTCCTCTTGAGCCGAGAACTGTCCTTGCCGATGTAATGTCAGTGTCCAGTGATGCGTGAGAGGTTACGTTGGACTTATTCATTTTTGGAATACATTAAGATAGTTTCGTGCAGCACGCGGTGGCTGGTAGGCCAAAGCATGCTGTCGCAACTTCCTCTACGAAAACTCCCGATCGCGAAATCTGTACTGGGTTACGATTCATCTCATATTTTCTGTGCTTTTCTGAGATTAATTGAAATATAAGATAATACCCGAACGTAATATGACCAAGCCTTAACAACCAAACCCACGTTATAAATGCAAATGTTTCCTTGAATATTTAATACACTTTCAAGTAGCAAATGTCCTACATGTGAACGAATACTTCGTAACGTGTGGTTCTCACACGGAATACATACCAGATGAAACTCAATTTTCATTCACTTAACTTATCCTCAGTGAAACTCTGTCCTCTCAACCTGCTATGCTAATTACTCCACGGCAGCACCGTGTAAGTCGTATTAGATATTTCGTCTCATATTTACCTCAAAAAAACTACGAAAGAAGCATATATATGACTGATTCTCAAAGTTTTTCCGTGAGCTTAATCGCGATTAAAGTGGGATTTGATCGACTTTGGGCCCCTTTCATGCACAAAATACCTTTACAAACCTTAACAAAGTACAGATTCAATTAGAGGAGATGGTGATTCAAGTTCAAATTTTTGAAGAACCATATCTCTTTCGTAAAATGAAATCTCTATTTCATGCTCCACTTCGTTTATGCTTATAAGCTCAAGTTACAAATCAATAATCACTGCAATGATCAGTGTTAGCAGAATCATCAAGTAAATAAACACTATTTCTTAAAGGGAAACATAGCAACATGGGTTATGTAGGTATCCCTGATTTTAGGCTACTTACTGCAACGTTTTGATGTTTGGGATAAGAATCATTATGGATATCATAGTTATCCCTAAACAAATGGTTAGAAAAGGTACATCGTACTTGCTGCATTTCTGAATATTTCTATTATTGTGTCTGTAGTTCCCAGAACCCAACAATACGATTTATACTGCTGCATGAAGCCTTGCTTGAAAGCTCGAAACACGGTAGGATACCTTTTTGTTTGCTATTAAGCACGGTAGGCATTCAACAACAGGTTTTACCTATAATTTTGATACAAGTTAAATCCCTTTTTATCATAAGTATCACCGAGCGAAAATATGTATATATCAATCTAATTCATACCATGAAATATGGCAGGAAAATATATGAAAAACGGACGATAAACTCCTAGATCTCTTAAGATCAACAGATGTAATTTTTTTTCCGAAAATAATGTTTATTTGCACTTGAGGTACCCCAAGAACGTTCAAAACGCAAACCAACACTCTGAAACACGTAAAAATAATACCATTCGCATTTTACCTCGCGGGTCCGCAAGCATTCACACCATCCTTTCTCAGAGACAGACGATTCGTCACCGAGTCACACACTGATCCATGGAAGATGTATTATGGAGGCACAATCCCCATAAATTTCGCGTGACGTCAGAAAAGCATTATTTAGAGAAAACCGGACTCGTGCTGAGCACTGATGGTTGGCACATTTTCGTCTGTTTATTTCTTATGCGGTTAGTCCGTATTCTACTGGCTTTTTGAGATACTTCTGGGAGCTACAAGGCTACACTACAATCAGTAGCAGGGGAATGATGGACTCCTTTAGAATAAATAGATCCCCTCCCAAGGTACTTGATTGTATGCCGTATATCTAAATACTTTGACTCCACTTTGTACTGTTAACGCCATGAGTATTTTCTATGATTACTATCTCCGTGATATGGCACTCCTTTTCAACGACAGATGATACAACCCAGCCAAAATGACTACACTCGCGGTGTAACCTCATAAAGGCAGAGTCCCCCTAACATCTATTCAAGTTATCTATACATGCTGACATACATAGAACTTCGTGGTGTACCGGTTAGCACTACCAACCCTTACGGATACACGGGCCGTCTGTGGTCAAAGCAGCTTAAGTTCGAATCCAGGTAGCAGCAACCGATCCACAATCCGCCCGTCTGATCATTCTCCCCTTATGGCTGGTTCGTAAAATGGGTACCCGGCATAAACCAGGGTGTGTGTTTGAGTGTGAGTGAATGCATTCACTGGATTAAAAGACTAGTAATATATATATATATATATATATATATATATATATATATATATATCACTTCCATATAGCAAGTGATATTGTACAGCATGCTAAATGTTTTATACATAAAACTGTATGCACCAGCAATATCAATTGGAAAATTGTGTATACAAACTATTGTATGCAAAATTGTGCATTCACTGCATGCATATTGTGTGCAAAATAATTACTGTTGAGAAAAAAAGAATGAACAATTCATTTTCCTATTAAATAGATTACACATTTTATAAATTTTACTTTCACTCTCAAAAGATCACACAAATGTAATGAAAATACTGGAAAATGTAAGTGTAGTAAGAAACATCACTATAAACGGTGGAAAAAAACATGTTATTTTGCCAACTAGTTTATCTATTATTTAAGTGTTCCCATCTCGAGGTTACAGCAATTTGGTGAGTGTCGGGAGGCCAAGAGGCTGAACAACCCAGCTGGGGATTCGGGAGGGATGACTGATTCTGATGGTTCTAACACAACACTTAATGGATATAAGATGGAGACGGGTGTTAGTCCTACGACTTCGAAGAACGCTCATCAGACTTGATAAATCTCGATACTTCTAAAATCTTCTCTTCTATAGGAAACATCCATGAATCTAGAAATGAAATGAAAATATACTAATCGCCATAATGGTATCTGACTCATCGATGTCAACAGGTTGGCGAAATAACCAATCCATCTGAGATAATGTGTTCAAGTCATCCATTATAGTAGTCCATATATCAACACGATAAATTGAAATCATCGCATATTAATCTTCAATCAACTTCACTGAATTATAAAAGCAAGATATCCAATAGGCGAAACTCCGACCCTTATGAAATATTCGTGCATCCTAATTCCACCCAGGAAAATTCGTCGAGTATTATAGTGACCCCTAATAATATGAGTTCGTCAACCAAAAGTTTCTCCATTTTCTTTGAAAATTCCCAAAGTGCGCAATGTGACAAGATCCAGTATGCCTGGCTTTAGACAGTACCCTATAATATATATATATATATATATATATATATATATATATATATATATATATATTTTTTTTTTTTTTTTTTTCTTGCTTTGTCGCTGTCTCCCGCGTTTGCGAGGTAGCGCAAGGAAACAGACGAAAGAAATGGCCCAACCCACCCCCATACACATGTATGTACATACACGTCCACACACGCAAATATACATACCTACACAGCTTTCCATGGTTTACCCCAGACGCTTCACATGCCCTGATTCAATCCACTGACAGCACGTCAACCCCGGTATGCCACATGAATCCAATTCTCTCTCTCTCTCTCTCTCTCTCTCTCTCTCTCTCTCTATATATATATATATATATATATATATATATATATATATCTTCTTCTTTCAAACTATTCGCCATTTCCCGCATTAGCGAGGTAGCGTTAAGAACAGAGGACTGGGCCTTTGAGGGAATACCCTCACCTGGCCCAATTCTCCGTTCCTTCTTTTGGAAAAAAAAAAAAAAAAAAAAAAAAAAAACGAGAGGGGAGGATTTCCAGCCCCCCGCTCCCTCCCCTTTTAGTCGCCTTCTACGACACGCAGGGAATACGTGGGAAGTATTCTTAATCCCCTATCCCCATATATATATATATATATACACTTTGTCGCTGTCTCCCGCGTTGGCGAGGTAGCGCAAGAAACAGACGAAAGAATGACCCAACCCACCCACATACACATGTATATACATAAACGGCGACACACATATATACATACCTATACATTTCAACGTATATATATATATATATATATATATATATATATATATATATATATACATATATATATATATATATATATATATATATATATATATATATATATATATATATATATACAATTCATACTTGCTCTAATTCATTCCCGTCGTCACCCCGCCACATGAAATGACACCCCCCTTATTATTTCCCGCTTAAGCGAGGTAGCATCAAGAACAGAGAACCGAGTCTCTGAGGGAAAATCCTCAGTTAGCTCCCTTCTCTGTTCCTTCTTTCGGAAAAGTAAAAACTGGAGGGGAGGACTTCCTGTCCCCCACTCCCACCCCTTTAAGTCGCTCTCTACAACACGCAGGGAATACGTATGGAGAGAGGATGCATGCAATCACATCCAATCCCTAGCTGTCATACAATGTATCGAAACAAAAGGTTGACAGAGAACACACACACACACACACACACACACACACACACACACACACACATATATATATATATATATATATATATATATATATATATATATATATATATATATATATATATATATATACATACATAATTCCTTACGATGAACAAAGAAGTCGGGCACTCCACCCTAAACTACGCCTCACTTGTCTGGACGTCCATCCTCCCAAAATAAAATATACAGAAATCAGCTAACCACGGAAAACTGAGCACTCAGAACAATCATTGGGTGACAAACGCTCACAAACACTAAACAACTAGACTGAAAAAATAATCATACAATCCTATCTCATTATGCTTGGCACTCAATTCCTTGCAACAGCACTAGACCCCTTACATCCAATCCATTCTATAACTAACCACCAAACCCAAGACGAAACTAAAAAACGCTACCCCTCCTTAACACTTAAGCAACAGATAGTCAAAGATCCCCTACCCTAACAAACAAAACATATACACTTCGAAATAACACAAATCACCACCCCCATCAGACATGCACCCATATAAATCCACACTTCCCAGACATGCACGTGTTTAACAATCCCATTCCTACAACGCTACAATAACCGATTCAACGTATCTCAAGACCCTTTATGCCTACGATGCATCTACCACAATGCAGACAGCGAACACTTACTAGTCCACTGCAGCCCACACAGACAGACAGACACACTACAACTCTACACTCTATGACCTGTGGTCCCGCCCCGTGGACCACAGTTCTGCGGGAGCCCCATGAAAAATGAAAGGGACTCATGGGGCCGCAAGCAAGCAAGTATAAAGTGACGAACATGTCAAAAGTAAAAGCATGCGCTAAAATCAATCTAACAGGACTAAACAAAGTGAAAAAACCAAAACAGAGCTCTGCATGTGTGTGTGTGTGTGTGTGTGTGTGTGTGTGCATACATGGGGTAAAGTTACGGTACGTACGTACAAGGTTAAGAAACGGGGCAACGCAAGTCCCCGTAACAAATAATAATCACGCTGAATCAAGGGTACATTTCTGCTACTGAAGATTATTACCTTTCACGTAAGTAATATTTATCTTACAATAAAGTACCTTTACAACCACATTCTAATTGTAATTACTTGAAGATATAAAGTATCTATGCAAAATTACATAGAAGTAAAACAATAACTTATTTAGCTGAGAACTATAAAAATTCAGTATGTTCTAAAAGTGTTTAAGGACCCACATAATAATACATACAAAACGCACCGCATAAGTCTACACTGATACGCCATCATGACATTCATGGTAACTTTGTCACCATAGTTGCGGTGGGAGCTAGGGCATCACTTCGTCATTCATAAAATAGAATGACGGCACTTCTCAGGGTTCCTTATAACTGATTCAATTCACCAAGAGATTCTCATGACGTACGTGCAACAAAGCTTGTTACCCATCGGAATATAATTCGTATCATCACACATGAATGAATATGTTCGACGCTAAATAACATTCTTACTGTGCTAGTGCCATTGGTTGTGAATTCACTTTGGAATCATATAATATTCTACAAAAACTACCTTTAATAACTCAGAAAACATTTTCTAAATAAACCTCCTTTAATCATTCTGATCGGAGAGATACTCTACATAAGCTTCATTTCAATATCTTGTTCAGAAATTTAAGAATATTTGAATAACATCGACCTTTCTACTGTATTTGAGTCACCCCTACATAAGCTTTGTTTACAATTTTTTTCTATGACATCATCCTTTTCAGAGAATGTGACTTTTGCAGCCAGACTTATGTAGCTTGGCTGCTGTACTAAGTTCGTTCTCAAAGCATTTCAGTATTCCTGCTAAACACAATATCAACATTTGTTATTCCTCATGAACATTATATTTTTCTCAACCTATATAGTAAACTTAAATGTCACACGACAAATGCGGAAAATATTCAACGTCTAATGTAAAAGAAATTTTGATTAAAACTTTATACCACACACACTCATCCACTTTATATTCCGTGCACACACCGCTGTGCCAATAATGGCATCCCAAGAACGAGCTGTCATTGACAGATTAAGGTTAAGCATGCCGGGCTTATCCTGACGAATCTTTACTCATTGACAGATTAAGGTTAAACACGCCTAGCTAATCCTGACGAATCTTTACCCACACACACTACAGCAATGGTTCGGCAGTAGCAAATCTTGTAGTTATCTTTGGTAAGAGCTCTAGTTAAATTGCCTTCATTTGTGGATGCCCATTTATCCAATAAAATAGATACTAACAAAGCCCGCCGTCTAGGTGTTTCAAATGAGCACACTTTGATCCCATAAATACATGGACTAATTTTCGCCAAAATGTACACCAGTGATGGCCTGTATAGACCACCGAGCTTTCCTACACTAGTAGCAGAATATCCTTTACATGGTATTCTGCATTTTACTGTTTATATGAAAAAATAGGCATATACATTCATTCCCAAAATCCATCTCGGAAACGAAGATGAACCCTCTATTTGGAAAATCTTGGCTAAGGTCCTGCTTACAGAGGATTGGGGTGTCATAACTTCCTATTACAGGAACCCTTATTTCGTAGAGTAACACTATGAAAGGTGATCTAATTTCTCACTCGGCCGAAAAATTTTCCCTATAATTACGCTGACAACATTAGTGGTATGCTATGCTATACGCACACTTCAAAGCACTTTACTGGGAGTTAAAATCATGAATCCCTCCGGTTCAAGTAAATTCACTTCTTAATTTCATGTGGCCTAAGAAACTAACCAGAGAGACAGCATCAAACACACAGAAAAAGTAACTGGAAAACATGACCATGGTGAAGTGTTCTGTCATTAACTTTCTTCCTACGATATTTCAAAAAAATTGATTACTTACAACAACCTACGCTGGTTGACCCTGGATTTCGAGTATATTAGGTTATATACCTCATTACCTAATGGATAATAAGACTCCTCAGAACAGCCTATCCGCGAACTTTTTATAGTCACAGAAAAACTGGTGAACAACAAATGTCTATACTCCTTTTCAAGGGCCACTTAACTTGGTTTAACATTCGACGACATATAAATCAACAGTCGCAGTATTGAGTCTATAACTTTCATGTTAGCATTCGCAATATTAAACTTTTATCTTTTCCTTATAACAAGATAAGGTACATTTCTTAGGTGACCGAGGAGAATCTTGGAAAATAACCTACCGAGGCTTAACCCATTCAGTATTTCATGAAATGAATTCATATGGTTTAAAACAATTAATTACGTTTTAACACCACCGACCTATGCATGTAACTGCACATGAGAATGGCCAGCCATAAACAAGATTCCGTGACAAGCTAAGCTATTTAGTCTCCGCGAGTCCAGTATTAAGAAAAATGTGCGTATCAAAACCTGTCTTACATATAATTCTTTGCTTCATAAACAGGCAAAAAAGCAATTTATATTCTAAGAACATCTTATCGCTTCATGAATTCTTTTGATAAGAAACTTTAATACAATTTAGCAAAGGCTACCATTTGGTTGGTTGTCTCGGCCTAGGATAAACAAGAGCCCGGAACGTCATCATTGTGTGAATGTGTCAGTAGTATTGATGTTAGGGACCAGACATAGGATAAGTGTTTCAAATGTCATGTTTTGCATAGAAACGTAGGCGTCCCATACCAAGGCCTGATTTACTTGCTTTTTCCCACTTAACACACCTAAGAAACTGCAAGTGCCCTAAGTGTTTTGTTTACGTCCATTTTGGCTAGGGTCTTTCAAAATTTCATGCAATTAAAGCATTATTCTGTTAACAAGTATAACGACTTACTGGTTGCGAGGTTTTCATTTCATCTGGAAAGGTATGCTTGAACAAACGGAAGCTAAGAAACTTCATTTTCTTGAACACTGAATTCCAATCACCGTAATCACTTGACGCCATGTTTACTGTTACCTCTAGCGGGTCCGGACCCAAATAATTAATACCACGTACGTCATGTCACACACATTTTATATATATATATATATATATATATATATATATATATATATATATATAGAGTGATTGACAGTTGAAAGAAAAACCAAGGCAATTAGGTTTGAGTTGGATACGTTTGTTGGGATACCTGAGATTGGACATAGCAACGAATGGAACCATTGAAGCGGGAGTCATTGGGAGGGGTAATTAAGAGGTAGGATTAGCTATATCCTGTCAGACATGTAATCAAAATATTTCACGTCTTCATCTAACCCCCCACCATATCGTTATATATGTAACACGTGTACACGCTTCCTGTTATGATAGACCCACGGTCTGGTGTACATACATTTCGTCTCAATAGACATTTTGTCTTGGCCTTCGAACTTCTTTGAAACTGAACTAGGTACTGGTCAGGGATAGCATATATTCGAAATTAGAAATATGACTGTTACCACTGCAAAATTTAATACAGGACAGCATATATTCGAAATTCGTGCTATGGCTGTTACCACTGCAAAATTTAATGGGAGCAACTTTCTCCCCAACTGACCAGTAAGCTAAACTTAATATAACTTACCTTGTATGATTATCATGAAATGAATTTGATATTTGATGAAGAGGAATATTTATTTGAATGGCATGGTATATGAATGTGATGATGATGATGATCCCATGTAGGGCAGTTGTCTATTGATCTCTCTTGTAAAATTCTGAGGGTTCTAAAAAGAACCCAGGGATAGGATGGGGGAGGGAAGGATACAGGAATGGGTGAGGATGGGAAAGGTTGTGAGAATGGGGTTAAGTTCGGATATGAAGGTATAAGGATTGTTAGGCTTCTAGGATCAAAGGGATGAAACAAATAAAATATAATGGCTTGAAACATCTGTCATCCACAAGTACCCAGGACTCGCACAGGAGTCTTAGTCAATTGCAATCATACACACATTCAGTTCCAGAGTATCATATTCACAATTATCACTAATTCATGCCTAAGTTGCAGTAAAAGACTTTTAAGTAGGTGATTGGAATGAGACCTTCCCATAATACTGGGAAACTTTAGAGCTTGAAACGGTGGGTAGAAAGTGAAGAGGTTAAAAATAATTTTACATGAACAAAGATAGACCCGACTAAGCCAGGGTGGATAAAATTGAGAGGTATCTCACGGATAACAACGAGGGTAACAACCCCGTGGATGGAGTAAGGATAAAGGGTAGGGATAAGACTACAAGAGGCCTCATGAAATCATGAGAACTCCAATCACACCTGTATCAGGTACATCATTTAACTTAGAATACTTTATCTTTTTTTTTTGCTTATCATTTTGTTGTCAAATAACTCTTTGAAATAGATTCTTTGTACCATAACCAATGGTGATATCTTAGGATTTTGCCAAGTATGGCAAATAATCTGATTTTATACTTTGGAGGAGAGTTGAAGCTGACGGCAGTATCACAGACATATTATCTTCAAGTCTCCTTGGTGGAAGTGGCAGTGATGACAACAGCAAAGTGGTGATTACATGGCAATGTCCATTTAATCCCTCAGAGCGATTGCCAATCATCCTGCCACCACCATGGGCGTGTTAGTGTTTCGTTACATCATCCCATAATCGGTTGCAGTCAGGCTTGTCCTCATGCATGGGACACTACAAAACAGCGACACTTAATGCTAAGCAACAGGCGTCACGTCCTCAGGTGTAGGAAGCCCTCAGACTCAGTGACTATGTGGCACCCTGCCCTCTGTGGTCAGCATGTTACATGCTATATTACAATCAATCCTCTTCTTTTGACACCACCCATCCACTGGCAAAGCCACATGCATGGAAGCCTGCTCATGTGCCTTTTGTGGCACAGCAAGTGTTTACAAATATGACAGCTCTCAAAAGTAACCAAACTATGATATGCATTCGAATATCCAACAAACTTGACATGAGGTAGAGCTAAGTATTACTGGGTGCTTAAACCACCAGGGCACTTGCAAATGAGATGGTGATAAAATGCTTTGGTTCATTATACAATACTTTGTGAGACTCCACTGTTCATATTTAAGTGAAAGCCAAAATTGAGATCTACTCAACAAGGGAGGGAATAATCTCCCTTTACAAAATTAAATACAGTAGAACTTGGCCTCCACCTGAGTAATTGCACCTATGGAGAGGAGGGCAGTGGAGATTAATTCTCATGTCTTCCTACCATAGGTCCCCAACTCCCAAGTGCCAGGCCATGTACTACTGATCTTAGCCTACAGCTCGGGTACTTTCAGTCTTTTCCTTGTGCCACTTTTTCAGTTCACCCTACATCTGATCAAGACTCCTGAGCATTGTGCACTTCTGTCGGTAATCACATTTCAAGCAGGAGAGTGAAGGAATACAACCCCAGGGGATTTGTACTGAGGGGGTCGTTCCTTGGAACACTGGAATGTAGATCCAGCAATAGTCATTCTAGAGTCAATCAATTGCTCTTTTGAGATCACAAATCCTTAACACTAGTCACTCGGGCTTGTACGGCACAATACAAATGTTCCATTCTATAACTCCCAGTAGCTAATGACTCCAGTTCTTCACAAGCAGTACAGCCCTTTGTGGCACATTACAGCAAAACACTGTGCCACATTGTTTCAAATATGGCATCCATATAAAGTTTGGATCAATAAAATAACTATTATAATACACATGAAATGGGCAACCGGTTATGGGATAATCTAGATAAAAAACTGGCATAATAAAAATAGTCTATACAAATTCTGTAGGTGGGAGTGTGGCAGGTTGGGCCTCAAGACTAGAGTACTGTGGTACACCGTATATCACGGAGGATTCCCAATGCCAACGCTCCAAGTGTGCTGAAACACTAACCCTCGCCGCTCACAACAACTAATTACCTTGTGGACACTGGCAGGTTCAACAAGACTCATCTAACCGGACTGCATTTCACTGTTTCAATAATCCAATTTGATAAACTAAGTTACCAACTCAAAGAACTTGCTTATAAACAACTGTAAAATACTTTAATATACTTAAAGAAATATAACAAATACCTTTTCTGACATTAACCGTCCACAAAATAATTATAATAAAATATTAGCTTCTAAATACTATTTCTGTCTGCGATGCAACTGCAGACAATAGGACACTAAATGAGCACTGCTGGTAAACTACAAACAATCAACTCTTCACTTCCAGACAAATTCTGCCTGCCAAAAAATTCTTAGCACTGAATATTATGAATATCTTCCACAAGGAAAAGCACCATTAACTTACAAAACACATTAAACTGATTGATTGTTTGTAATATTGTGGAAATGCTAGGTGTTAAGTTTTATAACTTAGGGTTGCCTTTTGAAATAAGGTTTCAAATTACAAAAAATTCCAAAAATTTTACAAAAAGCCAATTCTTTCCCAAGAGAGCCAACAGGAAAGAGGTAGAATTTAATCCAAATCCTTAAAGAGGGAGAAAAAAAAGAAAAAAAGAACAGATATGTCAACAAGTCCACAATGCAGCATGTGATTCTACTAAAATACAGGACATTGGGTTGCTTGCTCATGATGATCCCAGTTATTGCTGGCTAGGACACATCATCACGCAGTGGGAACAACAACAGTGATTTTCACTTTGCGTGACACGGACAGTAAAGCCAGTAAGCACTACCAGTATCACAGAACAAGAACTTAGTGGTTACCAGTTCATGTTATGATCTTCAACCTTTTGACTTTCACCATGTAGTACTTGGACAGTTTCTCGAGGAAACTGGCACGAACAGCGGTGCAGAGGATGCGGCCTGGCGGAGGAAGTGGTTTACAGTCCAGACTGCGGCCCCACTCTCCCCTCTGCTTAACAGTGACCCCGCCACCCTGCCTACAATGCTGCCCTGCTTCCCAGCACCACTAGGCAGTTATTAAGATGCCCGATGAAGTTAAATGAGAAAGTAGAGACTCTGTTACAGCCCGACAGTACTGCCTTTGGGCTGGACACTTTACATCCTCACCAGCCATCCAATGCATGGGTGGCATAGGCAGCTTGGATGGGCAGGGTGGTTCAGCTGAGACACGGGGCACTGCAAGCTGGGATGGGCTAACAGAGCCACTACAAGATTCTGCTCTTTGTCGGCCACTTGCACTGGCAGGGGTGACTGTTGTGGCTATAGCAACAGCTGGGGCAGCGGTGATGGTAGGTGGACTCTGCCGGTTTGGAATTGTCCTCTGCTTGGCCCTAGGCGACCTACTCTCACTGCGTGCAGTAATGGGAGACATGGTGGCCTGGTACCGGCGTTTTCCTGGTCGCATAGTTGCTGTTACCTGCAAAATAGCAAAGAAACTGGTAATGTTCTGCGAGTACTGGGTCAATAACCTAGCTTGCACCTATCATCCCACAGATTATCAAGAATGTTTCATGGGACCTTTTACAGAAAATAGAACAAGATTCCGCTTAATTACTTTATTTCATGGCACTCTCCAAACTTGCAAAAAAACTGCAATTTACCTACTTTAAGGAAGGAATAAAATGTATATGCAGTTTAGATCAAAATCCACTGTCTTAAAATCTAACATCTCTGCTTCCATTTCATGTAAAAAGTCTTTACTTTGTTTCACACAAGGCTGAATTGTTTATCTTAATTTATTTTTCACTGACACACAATACCCCTACAGTGCAAAAATAATAAATATTCCTCTCATCATTATATTGCCACTATCCCTCTGCAGCTAACTAAAAGGAACACTTCCGTTTTTGTATACCTTTTTTGCTAATACCATAAGTCAAAGCATCATACAGTTTCAACACCTTATATACCATATAGTTACCAAGGCTATATCTTAACTGGTTTTCCATCATATCAAAAGATAAGACATACAGTAAGCTTCCATTCTAAAGGACTTTAATGCATCAGAACTTGAATTCTAATGTACCCTCAAGCCCCGATGACAAAGCCTGGGATCTAGTGCTAATTTCCAAAATCCATTACACCCAAATTGTCAGGTACGGCAAAGACCCACTGGACTGAATTTGGAATGTAACAAAATAGCCTGTTAGTTCAAGACCTCAGTCCAGTATGTAAAGCAACACAATACTGCATTACTAGTGGGGATATAATCAGGTACACCCACTAAGACGCACAACCTCAATGCAACAATGAAACAGAAATTCATCCATATTTGAATAGCTTTTGACATACCAACACATGCAATTAATGTTATTTAGCTGCCACTAACTATACATACAAATTCATCTAAAAAACTTTGTCGCGGCTTCAGTGTCAGCACTACTACGCTTTCCACCACACACACTATGTACTTAAATTCCATGTCTACACCTAAACTTGTGTAACCGTCCTTCCGAATATTCTCGAAGTCTAGCTCTAGTTCTCTAAGAAAAACTTTGGCCTGCTCAATAAGCATCTCCCCAGAAATGCTTACACCTTTATTACATGAGCTTAAACCAATTTATAAGTGCAGTGTCTAATTTTGTACTCCTGTTAGTTTAAATGCTAAACATCCAATATGTTTCCTTTACAATCCTGAAAATCTCATTTTCAAGTTCTATAAATCTTTTTATCTAAAATTAAACAAATATATATTATATATATATATATATATATATATATATATATATATATAAAGTACATTTCATCCATTACTATCACTGATAACCTGAGTGTCAACAGTGATGCCACTATGCATGTCCTGCTTTCCATCATAGTTAACTTTCAATGCTGGAAGATTCAGTGTTTATAAAATAACTCTGCAAATAATTCAATGAGATATCACTGTCAAGCAATTTAGGATCACTAACTGCCTTGCCCACAATATCTAACAAAAGCCATTAAGTTTCCTTGCTAGGTAACACATGGGAATGTCCAGTCTGGCATGGTTAGAGGCTGGCTGATAATAGGGAAGAATTACCACATCCAAAACTTGACTACCACCCAGGCCTGGCAGGGTAGGCTGCTTTGAAGCAGATGCCTATATATATATATATTTTTTTTTTTTTTCATACTATTTGCCATTTCCCGCGATAGCGAGGTAGCGTTAAGAACAGAGGACTGGGCCTTTAAGGGAGTATCCTCACCTGACTGCCTTCTCTGTTCCTTCTTTTGGAAAAAAAAATGAGAGGGGAGGATTTCCAGCCCCCCGCTCCCTTCCCTTTTAGTCGCCTTCTACGACACGCAGGGAATACGTGGGAAGTATTCTTTCTCCCCTATCCCCTATATATATATATATATATATATATATATATATATATATATATATATATATATTTTCATACTATTCGCCATTTCCCGCGTTAGCGAGGTAGCGTTAAGAACAGGGGACTGGGCCTTAGAGGGAATACATATATATATATATATATTTTGCTTTGTCGCTGTCTCCCACGTTTGCGAGGTAGCGCAAGGAAACAGGCGAAAGAAATGGCCCAACCCACCCCCATACACATGTATATACATACGTCCACACACGCAAATATACATACCTACACAGCTTTCCATGGTTTACCCCAGACGCTTCACATGCCCTGATTCAATCCACTGACAGCACGTATGAATACTTCCCACGTATTCCCTGCGTGTTGTAGAAGGTGACTAAAAGGGGAGGGAGGGGGGGCCGGAAATTCTCCCCTCCCGTTTATAATTTTCCAAAAGAAGGAACGGAGAGGTGGGCCAAGTGAGGATTACCCTCTAAGGTTCACTCCTCAGCTCTTAATGCCACCTTGCTAATGCGGGATAAGGTGAATATGTATGGAAAAAAATATATATATACTTCTATAGATGTTGTTTGCCTTGTCTTTATTTACCCATGAAGGTGGTATGGGATTAAACATGCTACATGCACAAAACCTCACAAGTGCGAGACTGCTAAACAAGTAGTAATACGGGAAATTTCAAAAGAATCACATACACAGGAGATAAAGAAAAGGGGCAAAAAAGGTGGTAGGGAAACTGTTACAGATGCTAACTTCCTGAAACTTCCAATTCAAAATTTACAAACAGCCTTAAACACAGGAGAATCTGAGATATCTTGTATAAAATATATATAAATGAATGAAAACTAGTTTCAAGTTAAATGAGTAGATAAGTATATATACCTGTTGGGTGGCAACCCCATTAGACAAAGCAAGCTTGACATTGTTGTCCATCTAGACAACAGCATCTTCAAATGGCAGGGTTGAGCATGCACCACATGGCGCACCCTTCTCTGTTGGTTAAATTTCGAGGTATACCATATTTTGTTTACTAAAGCACATTTCCCAGTGTTTCAGGATCTAACCTGCTCTTCTACAATTTTCAGCCCTCGGAGAATATCCGAGCAAATATCCATTATCCATCTCTGGCAGACTTTTCAAATACATATGCAGAGCACATATTTCAAGTTTCAATAATTTCTGTTTAGTGTCATTAGTTTCAATTTACAATTTTCATTTCAATCTATTTCACTGGCTACTTTTCAGGAAAACTTTTTAGTAATCACTAGTGTTATACAAAACCTGAAAGTTTCAATTTCAGTTTGTTAACTCTTTCAAAGACCACACTCATACTTTTATAACTTTCCCTGGAGGCCCTACTCATACGTGTATGAAATGCCTCTTTAAGCCCTATTATGGAAGGCTTGCTTATTGGTATGTAGAGGTGCCTTATGCGTCAAGCAATTTTCATAAAAAATCCCAATGTTAATTACCCATTTAACAATGAGGTAATACGTCTAACCCTTTGGGAACCCCAGCATACATGTACAGCTTACCTTCCACAATGAGGTAATATGTCTGACCCTCTGGGCACCCCAACTACTTGTACAGCTTACCTTCCAGTCATCTAAACCAGAAGGTGCACTTTACTGGTATGCAGGGGTGCCTTATGTCACAGTTAGCATGGGGAAAGAACCCTAAAGTTAGATATCTAAAAACTGTGACAGGGATAGGTATGAACTTTACGTGTGTCAAATTTAGAAGTTCATCAGTAATACAAGGGGGTTAATTCACATTTTTTTTTCTTTTAACCTTTCTTGGTGCTTTCTTTAATATGAACGAGTAAAATCTTTCCTAGAAATCCCCCTAAATTATTAAGGCTTGATCCTTTAGGGGTTAAACAATAGATTCTATTATAATTTTCCCCTTTTGGAAATTAAACAAGTCAACAATGATAAAAGCAACAATACAGGTAATTCAATGAAAATCCTCTTGCAACATATAATAAAGTTATAAAAAGAAATGAATATGTAGTGCATATGCAGTTTAAAATATAAAGAATAAACCAGCCCCAATTATCAATTACAAAATGCATAGTTGTTATTGTTTATACCACAACATAAAGTGCTTCTCAGTTTCTTTTTCTTTCACGTGTGTCCATTTCCAGCATCAGCTAGGTAGTCATAGGTACTAACGCAGAAAAGGCCTCAATAGCTCACATACATTCTACAGCTGCTGTGTGTAATGCAACAAAACCTCAGCTATATTACCAGGCCCCACACACCTTTCCTTCTGCTTCATTCCACTGACAGCCCATCAACCCCAGAGCATCAAATCGCTAAGTCACTACCCCTTGCATCATCCTGCATGTTCAGGTCCAAATCATTCAAAACCTTATTCACTCTATCCTTGTATCTCCAATCTGGTATCCCTTAGGTGAGATGTGGTAGTTAGAAGAGTATGGTTGAAAAAGCCAGGGGCTGTGTTATGGTTGACATAACAGAATGAGCAAGGGACAACTTAATAAGAGGGTGAATGTATCAGCAGCATTGGGGATAAGGAGAATGGGGAGATCAAATTAGAAACGCAAGGATAAAGTGAAAGCAGTTTGAAGGTTTGGGGCCTAAACATTCAGGAATGAGGCACGCATACACAAGACATTGTGAACTGAAGCAAATGAAGTACACAAAGGATGTGCTAAAGCTGGGAAACCAAAAAAAAAATTTCTGCAGGGCCTGGTTATGAATACAGGGCACTGGTATTGGTGCATTATACTGTACAGTACATGACAGCTGGAACGTGGATGCGAGCAAATGAACCGTTCTTCAGTTCTAGACCTCCCATGCTATGCGAGAAATGGCGAGCTTTTTAAGATGGTCCACTGTTCTCTGATCTACTGATAGATTAATGGACACTTAATGATGATCAAGCTGATATAGTTCAGTGATTTTCTGAAAACTATGGATAAGTTCAGTGACTTTCTGAAATCTATGGATAAAGTAACATGGTCAAGCTGTTGATGTATTTCAGTGACTTACAGAAAACCTTATACAAGAGTGCCACAGAAATTTGGGGGGAAATCATCTATAATAACTGAGTTGGTTATAAAGCATAAATCAGCTCATTTCTGACACAAAAAAATGAGTGCCAGGAAATTATTAATGGGGTGACTCAACGTTCTTTCCTTAGTCCTTTGCTATTCATCCTGTTCATAAAAAATATTCCATTAGCAATAAAGCACGAGTGGTATCTTATTGCACGAGATATGTAACTTTTCTGAACTGCAGATATAGATGTCAATAATTGATAACATCTTTCAGGAATGGAAAAAATAGTAAATATGGTTTCTAAAATTTCAACCCAATCAAAAATACACTTTGTGTTTGGGTATTACAATATTTATACAAAACAGGGCGCAACATGCCAGGTTTAGGTCTATGAAGCAGTGGTAAATGTGCAGTGAAGGGTTACAATCCTGCATTATTAGTAAAAAAATTTATCATACAAGGAAAGGCTTCAGAAGCTGAATTAGCCAACACGTTAATATCGTGTAGGTACATCAAGACTTTCAAGATTCTATGGCTAAACTTGAAAAATTTTGTGAAAAAACATAAGAGATGGATGTGAGGGTATATTTCAATTAAAGTATGAGTATTACCCGAAGACAGACCAAGAAGACACTCAAGAACCTGCAATGGGAAAACCGACTACTGGAATGAACTAACAATGTCACATTCTTGTTGAGATATGAAATAAGGCATGGAAGATGCTTGAGAAATAGCAAATAACCATATATGTACAAGGTAAGACCACTGTAAAGTGCCTGTGTAACTCAAGAGCTGGTAAAACAAAGCTTGAGTACCCTCCTGTAGAGCTACGTCTGTATCTTTAATTTCTAATTTGTACAAAACAGGTTTTTAATGTTTACGTAGAGGGGCCGCATCTCTTGGAAACTCACTACAATAACACAACCCTTAAAATTTCAAAATGATGTATGCATAAACCACCTCTAACTTATTCTATCCATCCATCATTCAAACAAAAGAAGTGAACCTATCCATTTTTTTCCCCTTGAAAACTTCCTTAATTTCATGTTGTCCTCTTAAGTTATATCAATAAATCTTTATGAAGAACTGATCACTGTCTGCATCATCAATCTGGTTCAAAAACGTACAAAAGCTGTGATCAGGTCACCCATCACCTCTGTTTCTTCAGCAATTGTATTTTCATTTAAAGGGTTTCCCAGACAGGCCAGCAAGGATGGTTCAGGCATTCTTTTACTATTTCATTTTCCATTTGACTTCCCCTTGCACCATCACTGGGATACAGTGATAAGTCTGGGTAGTGAGGCTGCACCCTCAGACAGGGAGGGAGGTGGGGTTTAAGTAAGGATGACTGGGTTGACTGCTTCAATCCATCACTACATAGTAAGATCAAGATGACGATGGGTGTGAGCTTTCCATGTTATGTAGTACATTTGACAATACTCTTACCTATACGAACTGATACTGTATATCACCTGTATACCAAATCTTCAAAGCCCTCCCCACTAACATCTTTTGAAATAGATATAAAAGCATCAAAGTACGCTCCTCCACTAAGTCTTATTGTAGTTCTCTGAGAATATGTCTGACATTAATTAAGGACGTGCCCCCTAAACTACATATTCACCCAATGCTTACATCAGAAAATGAAAACCCCTAAAAGAAAAAATAACGAATCTAATTGGCTTACCTAACGCTGATGGAAAACGAACTTCGCTCAAACAGGTAAGCATAGGAATAAAGTAATAAACAGTGATCTCCAATATTATCTGTGGACAATATATGGACGTTCAGAAAATGTCATTTCCCCTGTACTTATATACAACCTTAGCTACACCAACGATCTTCCAATTAATCTTATAATTCAGAAAAAAACATAACTTTTTCATCAAACGTTCTTGCACAACTACCTAAAAAACCTATGATAAATAATTTCCAATAATGAAACACTGCTGGTCCTTAGATTTTTTTTAAATATACGCAACTAAGTCACTTCCGTACGACTGACCAGACAAAGGGAAGTGGTTATGTTGCTACTTCACGGAAGATATCATGTACATAATTCAAACCGGTTGCAATCTTACCTGCTGAATAGTACACGGGTCACTCGCCAGGTGCCTCTGCTGCCCCTTATGTAGCCGACTACTGGGCTGATTGCTGGTCGGGCTCCACCTTGGTCCAGCCATTGTGGTGCTACGCTTCTCTCCACTTGTTGGTGACGATTCTTGTGCTTCCAATATGGCTTAGTCTCGACAGCAATATCTTCGGTATTCTTACTGGCTGGATATATGTGTAGTTAGATGTTAGGTACACTTCAGTACTGGGAACTGTGCAGACTGCGCCGCGACTCTCAACACCTTCTCCAACCTGTCACAAGATGGCGTCATGAAGACCATTGGGTGTCCAATACGCCAAGACCTTCGGAGTACTAATGTAGCTCTCCCGTCTTAACTGAGCTTTTCTTTGTCTCACCCTGTGTTTCCGACACTTGCTGTGGTAAATGTGCACGGCGAATTCTTGCCGAACCCAGTCCAGAACTGTACTACTCAAGCATAAGCCTGGAGCGACCGAATGCCGTCTCCTTCCTCTCTCCTCTTCCATTGAATCACAACAAAGGTGCTGCGAGTCTCGTGTGACGTCAGTAGCATCAGCCAATCACCGACTCCTAATGCGGACTTTCACCCTGAACACATCTGATGGTACTTTTTATTTTATTTCTTGTAATTTTCTCTATAAATTATACAATATAAATATATTTCTAAGGTTTCACTAAATACATTAGACGTAAAAGGGATATTCTAAAAGCGTTCAAGTTCTCGTAAATTTAAACAAAACAAGGACAATATGGCAGTCGCGTTCGTGATTCATCGGGATCTCTCGACTGCATTCGGGTCCCTTTCCATTGGTCGCTTCTCGGGCGACCTCCTCGGGTAGCAACAAAAACAATTATCAGGCCCTTATCTACCGCTGTAGCATGTACCCCTTGACTCCATTGGATATATTTGAAAAAGAAGCTTTATATAGATGACCAGATATTCAAACAGTCATCAATAATGTTAGATATAAATATGTAGTTCTTCCCTTAATTCAAGGTTTCATATGATTTCCTGAATACACAATGAAGAGCCTTATACACTGTCATGAACAATAAAAAATGGAAGCGCTATGAATCCTAGGTCCTGACTTAAATTTTTTTCCTCAAAATCCACACACAAAGAGCATTTTTATGGGGTATGGAGCTACAAGCCAGATACACACACAGAATGAAAATTACCTACCTACATGGAACAAACCCTTTCGAAGCGAACCAAGCTCACTCTGTATCGAATATTTAGAGCCTTACACTATGATAAGAACAGTTTACGTAAAAAGAGGTTACTGCTTATCAAATCAGCAGTTTATATTATCAATGAAAAGGAATGAGGAAATCTCAATCCACGTGACGTCAATGAATTTTGCCTTTATTTCACCCTAAAAGATAATACATTTCAAGAATATGAATGACGCATAACATGCAATTATTTACACAAGCGTCGGACTTTTTTTTTTTCATTCTTTTAAATATCGTTCCTTCCCAAAGTATTAGGTAATATTGTACGACAGAGAAATCAGAAATTTCACAAGAAATAAAATCTGGGCTGGGATATAAAATACTCTCTCCTATAGAATTAGATTCGTTAAAAGTCATAAAAGCTGTTTAGGCTTTGTTTTCAGGCCTTGTAGACTATAGTGCCGCCCATTTAATTTATACCCACCTCATTTAGAACAATATTCAATCGAAATCTCGCATCTGAGGCGTAAAATTTTCTCAATGACACACGTCTTAGCCCCTCAAGTTTTTGTATAGAAACCTGTCCTTTAGGGTTAGCCTTCAGATAAAAAAAAGAAATCTTCTGACCCTAATGTAGCTAAAATCCCAATCTTCACTTTCGTTGGTGTTGGAATGAAAACTACACATCAGAGTACTTTCATATTCATTCAGGTTCAATATGAAAGAGAAAAGGAATATATTCTCATAAGAGACCCCCAATCCACACCACCGTGAGGTGTCTACCTACACAAGACATAAACCAGTTCAGCTGCCGTCACACATGAACTTGTAGACCACGAAGGAGATTCACAGTAAGATAATTTGCTTGAACGTTTTCGTGTATTTCATCACATCTTCAGAGGCAAACAGTAACAAATCACAGAATGAGGAAAATATAAAGACACCAGTGGATATTACCAGGATCTTCCATGTATCTGAGAGCTGTACGAATTGTCAGACCAGAATTTCTGGACAAAGACTTCAGTAACATTGATACTAATCTTAAGAAAATTTGCCATTCGTCACATGTACTGAAGAGATGTAAGACCAAAGTTAGAAAGACATATCATGATCACGGGACACAGGAATTCTTCCAGTAACATCGTGTTTAGTCTATGACAAACGTTTTGAACCTATCATTCCACTGCTTTGGCTATTTGATGTAAAATCAGTTTTAAGAGAAAACTGTAAAGAAAATGTTTGATAAGGAACAGCTCAAGTAATGACAACAGTTTAGTTCACAGAATTCCTTGCAGAATATGTAATTCGCTTTACTTGGGCCAGACAGGTAAAGACAAACATTTCTCATGTCAGCATAAATACTCTTTACGTACTGGTCAACGATACAGTGCTCTGTTCATTCACATTCTACTGACTGGCCTATAACTTACTTCAATCATAAAGCGTATAAAAGTTAAATAAAAAGAAATTCATTTGAATTAATACAGCTGAACTTATGGTAAGAATATAAATATTAACTAAAGGATTATTTAGTCCAGTGAACGTCACCTTATTTATATTTGAGTCACTTAAGAGCAAAGAGGGTTGATGACCTGATACACCCGTAGTGACCTGAGTAGTAAAGGTCGGGGTTTGTTACCCCGAGTGTCCTTGGACTCCGCGTGGGTCACACTATACCACCCTCTGCCTACTTCATTCCCGTCTAAGGTGGGATCCTCTTCTAACATATACTAGTCTCTGTATATTTTCCTCCATCTGTAAATTGTTACTATTTGCATCTGAAGATGTGCTGAAATAAACGAAGGCGCTGAAGTAAATTTTCCTGCTTTAATTTTCCTTGGCGGTCTACGTGTTCAAACATACATATCACAAAGAAAATGACAAGAGCTGTGAACATACGTTAAACAGTTTGGCACAGCGAGTACACCTCGGTGTCTAACACGACTGAAAAGTCAAATGTATCTGCTTTCACGTGAATACATTTTTCCGAAACAGTGCGTGTTCAGAAACTCACATTGACCGTTGATTTCAGAATATTGGTCCTCCAGTACTGCTGAGTAATAAAACATAACGAAACAGCGTTTGTTAAGCGTACCTGATTAAGTTGTTTGGGAAGGCAGTAACTGACATGGTGAAAGCACATAAAGAGCTTCAGACTGGAGTGGAATATTGTGGTTTCTGCAGTAGTACAGAATGTGTTTATCAGGTGTTTGCTTTGGAAAATGTGCGTGAGAAATGCCCAGAGAAACGGATAGATATGTATGTGGCGTTTATGGATCTGGAGAAAGAATATGATATGGTTGATAGAGATGTCTTGTGGAAGGTCTTAAGAATATACGGTGCTAGAAGCAGTGAGAAGTTTTTATCAGTGGTGTAAGACGTGTGTACGAGAGGGAAAAGAGAAGAAAGTTAATGGTTCGAAGGTTCGTCTGCGGCAGGGTGTGGTGTGATGTCCCTATGGTTGTTTAACTTGCTCATGGATAGAGTGGAGAGGGAAGTAAATGTGACAGACTTGGAGGGAGGGGCGAGTATGCAGTGTGTAGGGGATAAGAAGGCATTGAGTCAGTTGTAGTTTGCTGATGATACAGCACTAAATTTCAGATTCAGGTGGGAAACTGAAGATGTCTGTGACAAAGTTTGGAAGGGTGTGTGGAAGGAGGAAGTTGAGAGTAATAACAGCAAGGTTATTAGACTCAGCATATTCATATAATTCTTGGTGGTATATTATCTAACGTTACCGTATGAACAAGGGTGTAACTCGGAACCACCAAACCAAAGAAGTGGTACAACCCTGTGAAGCAACAGCATCATAAAACTCATCTCAGGGTTGGGTAATGTACCAGCGACGCGGACCAGAACAGACATGGTTCGCGGACGCGCAGCTTACATTTATCCAGACACTCCCCAGTCGTTTATGCTACAGTGGCGTCCTTCATATGCAGAGTTGCTGCAACTCAAAAATACTCCGTCATATTTACTAAATTGTTTGATTACATATCACATTTAGACTAAGAACAAGAGATCTCGTTTGTGATTCCGCTGAGTCACGAGTTGAATGGAGGTTATTGGCATTTTATTTAAAACTGCCAGAAGTTGCCAATTTCGTATAATTAATAATCAATAATATGTAACTAACTGCTAGCGATACCGGGTGTATCCCAGGTCAGTAAATCTTTTACAAGAATATGGATTATCACAACTAGTCTCTACGTATAGGCCAATCATATAAACAGTTCCCATATTCATATGATGGCTGTCTGCGGTGTTAGCGTGTCTTGCTTAACCCATGCTTCAAGGTGACAGTTGGGGTGAGTTGCCTACTGTGGGGCACTCTTCCAGAATATTCAAAGTTCAGCCATGCATGCACATCTATCTCACATGAATATAGATTCCTTTTCGAAAATATGCACTTTGAAGAATAAAAAAAATATAAAAAGAAGCAGATAATGTTACACTTCTGTTATGTTACTCGAATACTTCGTTCGCTCTTTCGCAATATACGCTATTTTCGGAAAACGTTTCTTTTCCCCACATCTTCAGAGGATACATCCGTAAAGAAGACACTTGTAGGAAATAAAGCCAAGCCACACATCTTTCTTTCACATTCTTATATGTTTCGCTATAGATATACGGAAAATACGAATGCGTGAAGGATAAGAAACATTCGTTCTATACGTAAAACAAAATAAAAATAAAAAGAACCAGGGTAAACAGGTGAAAGAAACTTTTTTATTCAACGACAATGATTTCAGTTTGACATTTGTTTCTACAGTCAGAGAAGTAGTTAAACACCTCCACAGACGACCAACAGGTGGGTGGTGGTGGGGGGGGTCATATCCGTTCAGCCCACGACCTGACCGGCAACGTCAGTGGCCGCAACATTGGATGTACGATAATGTCAGCCTCACCCTCACACCTAGGCCTAAAACCCAGGTGAGGGAAGACAAACTTGATGGTATAAAGTTCAGGACCTCCCTAAGGCGGTAGATGGCTGACCGGGGGACGCTAGAACAGATGTTATTTGGGAGGTCACTCGTGTAGAAAAACTTGGAATAAAAAAAAAATATCATGAGGCCTGTTGGTTCATGCCAGCCCACCTACTCCCACTCACGTAGCAGTCGAATCTGAACTTGTAGCTCTTACGATATTAGCAAGATACCTTTCTATACATAGCCTCTCCTCATAGGAGAGCCTACTAATGCTAGGGATAATCTGAAAATCTAGAAATGATTCATCAGTCATACATAACCAAGTTATGGAGAGAGATTTTCGTATGATATTCTCCGTACTTCGGACGGATGTACGGCGCTGCCTCGGCTTCTAAGTCTGCGCTTATCAGTACTTAAAAGATATGTCTTCCATACTGATTTCTAAACTGTGTTCTTAAGATGACACACTGTACCCCTGTTTTATCTCAAGTTTAGCGACGTGGCGTTCTGTCGGCAGTGAATTTCATTTTCAGCATTTCTGTCCATATTTGTAATTCATGTATCTCCCCTTAATGCTGTAAGATCGTCCCCCTGAATCGACTTCCCAGTCTTGGTACCGTCAGCCAATGGACTGATACTGCCGGTGACACTCACCTCCGAGTCATTGACATGTAAGAGATCGCAAGATGGATTCCTGGGCAATGACACTCCTCACCAGTCTTCCTCTGTGATGTACTACATTTACGCTAACCCTCTGTTTCCATGTCGAAATAAATAGCAATGAATAATATATCTTTTCAAG